>NC_092266.1:21245756-21268256 GCF_036320965.1 Panulirus ornatus | reverse complement strand
AAGTTAGGGCCAGGAAGTAGGAGGAGTTGAACTAGAAAGTAGGGTGAGGTGTTAAGCTATGAGGAATGGTGGTGGTGGTAGTTGTGCTAGTGGTAGTTGGTGTTTTTGGTTGTTGTTGGTGGTAGTTAGCGGTGGAGGTAATACGATAGTGGTGTTGATGGTGGATATAATTTTGGTGGTAGATGTAGTGGTAATTGGTGATGCTAGTTGTGGTGTTGGTAATGACAGAGGCAGTGGCGGTGATAAAGGTTGTGATGGTTGTGGTGGTGGTTATAATGTTGATGATAGTGGTGACGTGGTAACGTTGTTAGTGGTAATGGAAGGATAGGCTCTGGTGATAGTGGTGGTGGTTGGTGGTGGTAGAAGGGTAGAGAGTGTGGTTGTGGTGATGGTAGGGAAGGGTGGTAGGTGGTTGCAGGTGGAGCGGGCGGGTGTGTTGGGGAGGGTAGCATGGGCGTAACATGAGAGGCAGGCTGAGTGTGCCTTACTCTACCCAGGATACTCTCCCGCTTGGTTGGTGTTCCCATTACCCTCACCCGGGATGGTGGGACGTATGGGCCTCTCGTACTCGTGCAACTGAAGACCTGTTTTTTTTGTGAGGATTGTTTTACTGGGTCTGTTGCTAACACGGCTGTGGTACCGTGCAGGTGGTGTGGCTGTGGTACTGTGCAGGTGGTGTAGTTGTGGTACCGTGCAGGTGGTGTGGCTGTGGTACCGTGCAGGTGGTGTAGTTGTGGTACCGTGCAGGTGGTGTGGCTGTGGTACCGTGCAGGTGGTGTAGTTGTGGTACCGTGCAGGTGGTGTGGCTGTGGTACCGTGCAGGTGGTGTAGTTGTGGTACCGTGCTGGTGGTGTAGTTGTGGTACCGTGCAGGTGGTGTGGCTGTGGTACTGTGCAGGTGGTGTAGTTGTGGTACCGTGCAGGTGGTGTGGCTGTGGTGCTGTGCAGGTGGTGTAGTTGTGGTACCGTGCAGGTGGTGTGGCTGTGGTACCGTGCAGGTGGTGTAGTTGTGGTACCGTGCAGGTGGTGTAGTTGTGGTACCGTGCAGGTGGTGTGGCTGTGGTACTGTGCAGGTGGTAAGGATGATATGAAGACTATGTACCACATCTTACGGTATATTTGCCCTTACTAAGTTTTACGGCTATATTTTGCTCTTGTTTCATGTATCATATCCTGTTGCTACATCAAGAGAGCCTGAGATAGCACCGGAGGGGCCGAGGACCGGTGAATATTGTCATGTATAATGGAGGTGGTGTCGAGGGTTGGATGTGAGGCCTCCGTGTGGAGGGAAGGCTCACGTCCCTGGAGGATCCCAGTTCGGGGGAGTTGAGGAAGGTGGACGTATGCCACACACTAGGCCTCATACCTCCGTCCACTTGGTGTCTACGAAGATAATCCTCCGTAATAGCTGTTATAACAACAACGGAGAAAGATATATCAGTGAGACACAAGAGTAGATAATGGTTGTTTGTAGTTACAGATGATTGGGATTAACGAGTTACGACAGCGGGGATTTCAGGGGTTAGGAAACAAATGACGATGGTGTGTGAGTGGGAGACGGGTCCACCATCTTCCATGTTACAGATGTGTGTGTGTGTGTGTGTGTGTGATGTGGTCAGCTGTGAGACTCGGTTTGATATCGTTACGTTAGCCTGGTATGTGAGGACCAGTTTCGCATATGCCGTTTATATGAATGAGGAAACACGCCTCCCAGCGTCCTGCTCAAGGGGTTAAGGTCCATCCTTGTCCATATGGGCTGCGTGCTACAATGTTCTTACGGTGTGAGACCAAGTTGGTGTTGACATGGCAAACATGGGGTCTGAGAGGACGCTCCGTGGGCCACCGGCACTAAGGATGACTTACGTTTGTTTCTTTCCTTCCATCGCTAAGTTTTGGAACTGTGCTTTCTCATTTCTTCCTTAACACCAGTGACCTTCCTGTTCTTAATATAATTAAAATCATTGTTCCGTTTTTGTTTAATCTTTCTTGTCATTTACATTTTAAAGATTGGATCATGTGAGAAAGTTTTTCCTTCTTGATTGGAACACACACACACACACACACACACACACACACATATATATATATATATATATATATATATATATATATATATATATATATATATATATATATATATATATATATGTGTGTGTGTGTGTGTGTGTGTGTGTATGTATGTATGTATGTATGTATGTATGTATGTATGTATGTATGTATGTATACTGACCTGACCTGTACATGTGTAGGATGTGTATGTCTCTGTACTGACCTAACTGGACCCAGCACAGAACTCCCAGCCCTACACTGTATTCTGACTCATCCATTAGCCTAATGCCCATATATATGGGTACTGACCCTCCCTGTACTGTGCTTGTATCTGCATCCCAAGTACACTGGACGTCTCAGTCCACTGCTGTAATCTGCCTCATCCTTAGCTGTATTTGTCTAACTATAGATATAGGTTGGTCTTGAACCTGTAATGTCTCATCCACAGATGTAGCACTAGATTGAACCAGCTCTCGCTTTATCATGGTAACGTTAATGTCTCGAGCAGTCTTCACAATTATGCTTCCATTATTTTACTTAAGAGATAGCTCTAATTTCTATTTTTTCTTACATTTTATAAGAGAAGGCTTCATTTTTTTCACTATATTCATTAAGTAGTGGAGGTCGCGCCTGGCTGGATGCCATGCAGGCGTGTTGACTATCTGGTTTGCTCGCTGGCTGGATCGCTGGCTGGATCGCTGGCTGGCCGATTTTTCTGACTGGCATATTGGCTGGTGGGTTGAGTGGCCGGTTGGGCTGACTTGACTGAGTCGTCGTACATCAACATACCCCGGGCCAGTCTTATCGGGAGCCATGTTTAATTATACCTCTCACGTTGGTGTTAGTGATGGCCCTGGTGGCCAGCGGACGACTTGATCTGGCAGCGTCAGTAACTCCTGCGACAGGATCATTCATCCTGTCAACAACGGGGTACTGTGCTGCCAGTAGTTAGTGAACTGGTTGAAGCAATTACTTCGGACCCCGGGAAGCGGGGTAGGAGGGAGCTATTCGTTTGCTGTTCCATCCGATCCATGTCCAGATCGATTCTCATATTCCTCGAGCATAGTGGGTTGGCCTTGGCCATGATGGCTGTGACCTTTGACCCGTGGCGGGTCTGACTGTGGGGTGCCGGGGTGTTGGCAGCAAGGTGGGCACTCTGCAGAGGAGGTGGGAAAGAGGATGGCGAATGATCCCGTGGACAAAAGGATCTCAGTAGGAGCATTAGTGTGAGCAGCAGGAGTGAGAGGCGGTAAGTGCGTGAACAGGGTGAACGAGGAGTGAGTGAGGGTAATGTGGGTGGTGGTGCAGGCAGCATGAGGGTACGGGCTCGTAGCATCGCCCGCGTCTCACCGGCCCAGATCACACCGCTCGACATTAGTGTTCTGGTTGAGGTGGCTCATGTGAGAGAGAGAGAGAGAGAGAGAGAGAGAGAGAGAGAGAGAGAGAGAGAGAGAGAGAGAGGATGTAACGGATATTTTAAGCGCAGATCTGGAGACTGAAGGCCCGGATATACCTGATGATGATGGATATTACGTAGCATACAACAAATGACAGAGGATTTTTTTTTTTGTGTGTGTGTGTGTGTCGTACTGTGTGCTGGGCTCTGTGGGAGGTGCGAGTCTCTCAAGATATATAGTGTTGACAATATTTTTGGGCTGCGCTAGAGGGGTCCATGTGGCATGCGAGAACAGATGACTGATTTTAGAACATTACAACGGGAGGTTCTATGCACACCTCCTCCCTTTGAGGCTGTAACGTGTCTGTGCTGATGTAATTTGACCCATACCTTCGTTAATCTTTTGGACGCAAAACTACGACCCTTGAGCTCGACGATACTACTACCCTCGGTTGTAAGGGTCTGCCCTTAAAGGGGGTCAGGTCAAAGGGCGGACGATCATAACCTCAGGGTCGTACCATCTTGCTCTAGGGGTCGAGTCATGAAGTGTCAGTAAAGTGATTTTTTCTTGTGTGTTGCAGGTAAGTGGAGGGCAGCAGCGTGTCGAGAGCCTACGCCGTGAGGCCAGGAGCTGGGGCCCGCCAGGTGAGTGTGAGTCTGTCAGTAGCCCCTGGGAGTCAGCTACGCTTACTTCAAGTTGATTGCAGTCTCGCCCGCCGTATGTACCGATGGCCGTGCCCAGTGACTTCCAGTTTACTTATATCAAAACCATTATAATTACCTACTGGGACTGAATGCAGTATTATAAGGGAACTTCACCATGAAGATGAGCTGTTCTTCCAAGGTTGAGAGGAGGGTTTGGAAGGGGGTTGTGTATGGGGGCAGGAGGGGATTTGCCTTGCGATGTGTGACCAGAAGACTCTCCGAGAGGCTTTGATACGTGGGCCTCCTGATGTGTTTTTGATCTCACGGGGATGATTACTAACAGTACCAGTCACGCCAGTATTTTCAGGGCGCCTTACATTAATGTTAATTGCCCTTGGGATCGATGCTTTTACCCAAAGACAAACTGTGGATATATATATATATATATATATATATATATATATATATATATATATATATATATATATATATTATATATATATATATATTATCCCTGGGGATAGGGGAGAAAGAATACTTCCCACGTATTCCCTGCGTGTCGTAGAAGGCGACTAAAAGGGGAGGGAGCGGGGGGCTGGAAATCCTCCCCTCTCAATTTTTTTTTAATTTTCCAAAAGAAGGAACAAAGAAGGGGGCCAGGTGAGGATATTCCCTCAATGGCCCAGTCCTCTGTTCTTAACGTTACCTCGCTAACGCGGGAAATGGCGAATAGTTTGAAAAAAAAAAAATATATATATATATATATATATATATATATATATATATATATATATATATATATATATATATATTGTCGTAAAACACATACACACGTGAAGCACTGATGCGATCAGACTCGCTGGAAAAATAAACACGGATTCTCAAAGCTTTTTGACTGTTATTTCAAGCCATTTTCAAGTGTACAGAGTCAGCATGAACAAGGGAATAAATTCAAAGCCGGACTTCATCACAGCTGAGGAAACATGGAACAGTTGATGTGAGAAATATGGAAAAGGTTGACCAGAACGTAAAGTGACCCGACCCCCCTCTACCATGCGAGGGACGACAGGTCGGCTCCTGCATTCTTAATTTGACCACATTTCAACAGAGATTTCATGAAGATGTTGCCTGACTTATACATTCGTTCACTGATGTTTAAGTTGGTGGTAACTGTGATGAAAGAGGATTAAACAATAAGCCTTTCTATAAGTGACACATAAGACTTTAAAGAAAAATTTGACTCCCCAATTTATTGGAAGTGAATAGTTTATGTTTGAATATTGCGTCTTGTTCCGAGGTTTTTCTAAGAGTTTATGCTGTAAGGACGTTTTTAGAATCTGAAGCAGTATTGAAACATATGAAAGATTATTTACATTATGAATTTTGAAGGTGAGGATTTTAAAGAATAGAGAAATTGGATGAAAGAAATCGGTGGTCAGGTCCCTCTTTTCTAAATGCGTCTACGTATTATGTAACTTTGGGAAAGAAAAAGAAAATATCCAGACGTATTCCTTTTCAGTTAAGCCTGTATGTAACGTGTGATAACAGACGAATGGATAGTGCATGTAAAGACAAGGTGATGGCTTAACGTAGAGAAGCCTTAGTTTGAAATATGTGTGGATGACCAGATGTTGAGAGTTCATATGAATTAAAAAAAAAAGAGTCTAGTTCTAACCTTCGGGATCGACGAGGAGGAGTTTTAATTTGTGCCGATAATCCTGGCAAATTTATTGTGCACCCCCATGCTCATCCTATGAGCGGTAGCGCAAAAGAATTACAGGGGTGGGGGTCGCTTGCCCGGGCTTGAGGTCCCCCACCCCCCTCCTTTTTTTTTCCCACCGTCCCATTCTAAATCTAAAACGAACATCCTCGCCCACACTTTGTTATCGGTACGGCAATACACAACACTGCAAGCATTTTGCTTAGTTTACGAGGGCGTTGCTGTCTTTATTGAAGATCATTATTTATTATGAAGTTCTTAAACAAGTTAGAGAGAGAGAGAGAGAGAGAGAGAGAGAGAGAGAGAGAGAGAGAGAGAGAGAGAGAGAGTATCATCAGGTCACCTTTTCAAAGGGACAGGATCTCCTTTTCAAAGGGACAGGGGGGACTGCGACGTTGTGTGCTCCGGGGCCAGTGCTGTGGCTCTTGACACCCCTTGAGAACCTTAACCAGACAGAATGTCGGAGCTTCTCCTTAAAGAGAAACGAAATCTCGTCGGGTGTCGCTTTTGGAATGACCCGTACGAGATGACTAGTTTGCACTCACGCATACTTGCGAGTGACCGATGATGGCCTTGTGATGGCAGGAGTGCTTGTCAGGTGCAAGCAGCAACGATGGATCTTACGGGGAGTGAATTGATGAGGGTTTGGGAAGTCCTGAGTTGAGATATACGGTGTTACGATGGATGTTAGTGAGAACATAAGGTTGGCTTCATCAGGTGGTAGGATAGTGTGGAGGAGAGCTGATGGTTATGCAGTGACACACGGAGGGTGTGTGTGGCTGGGGGTTTGGCCAGGACTGGATAGAGAGGAAGACTGAAGGCGGAGGTGGCCGGGCAGTGAGGCATCATGCCCTGGGGTTGGGGTGGGGATTGGCTGCTGGAGGGAGGGAGGGAGGGAGGGAGGGAGGGAAGGAGGGAGCACTTGAGAATGAGTGAAGACCCGGGGCAGGTTGTGTATACACGAGAGCTCCTCCGTGCTGGAGAGGAAGGTATATTGGATATAGACGCCTCAACTGCTGTGATTCATAGAACACTCTCTTAAAGAGAGAGGGCTTGGAACACTTCACCTTCTCAGGTCTTCCCAAGCAGTTACGACAAGTTCCTTTGTAAATGGCAGGTTCTCCACTTCTTCCAAAACCCATTGCTTATTTTTTTCTTATCTCTTCTCACTTCTCTCTCTTTGTAGTTCTTTTTATATTTCAGGTAAGTGCTTATCGTCCATGAGGAATGCATTCCACTGATTGTAGCCTTCAAGGGAAGAAAAAAAAATGGAATTTTGATATTTTGTACGTAATATGAACAATTCAAAAATTTGAATGTTAGTAACAAAGTTTGGGGAAACAAAGACCTGGGGTTTGTGTTGTGCGATATGTGTTAGTGGTGCTGGAGCCACCAGGATGTTCTCCAACACTACCAAAACCTGCAGTACGAAGCCTGTGGTAACATTCCTCCTCAGGTGTCAGTAAGTAGCTCAACCCAAACATTTGAGAAGTGTTGTGATGCTTCTCATCAACAGTGTAAAGCATCAGTTATGGCTTTACGATGTATATACTCCTTTTCTCTACTACCGTGAATTAATGATTTTTTGATGTTTTTTTTTTTTTGTCATGATTTTTCGTTTGGTATTGTATGGTCATAAGTAGATACTGATGTACCACATGGCTGCGACGGTGCGTCACAAACATATGATAAAAGACCAGAGGATGATAGAGGAGTGGGGAAATGGCCAGACCCTGTGGTAGGAGGCCTGATAAGGAGAGGAGGCGATGGAGTGGGTGTTGCGAAGTGAGGGCGACATCCGGGTGGATGTTGACCATGTGCTGCTGCTAGTCATGCCCAGAGCCCCACCTTAGGCATACCCCAACCTCCCTCTTGCCTTCCTGCCAGCACCAACCCACCCATATCACAAGGAACATCTCAGGTGAGACCGTTTCGTTGTATGGTGGAAGGCCCATGTATGTTTTCATTTTGTCGTGATTTCGCGTATTGGAAGGTAACAGAATCATTTTACTCCCATGCATTGTTCTTTACAAAAGGCAAACATGTTTACAATGATTAACTGATAGAGATCCGTTTTTTTTTTCTTTTTATGTTTTAGTTCAGTAAAGTGTTGCCAGTGAACTGTAGGAACTTTAGATATATATTATTCTTGACAAGATTTTGGTGTTAGACTTTAGACACAAGTGAATAAAAACCTTTCTGAGAAGTGTTAAACTTGAATACCAGGGAAGGATAGCGACTTGCACCAAACCTGTCGCTAACCATTAAGGCGACCATTTATCTCATCAGAAGGGATATTGGCCTCTAAGTGGTATCTCTATACGTCTGAAGTACTGATGAGGTAATGTTTTGATGCCAGGTATTGGACGATACGTAAGTGGACGTGACATGGAACATGCTATATTTTGAGGTGTGTTTCAGTGGAATGAAACGAGTAATTTTTCTTTTTTTTTACCTAGTTATTTTTAGTATCGTGGACCAGATTATTTGAAATAAATTTATTATTGTTATTAGTAGTAGTGGTAGTAGAAGTAGTAGTAGTAATAGTAGTAGTAGTAGTAGTAGTAGTAGTAGTAGTAGTAGTAGTAGTAGTATAATTATTCATTAATTTTGAATATTTATGAATAGTTTTCGAAAAGAGTGAGATTTATTGATGTGTCCAGATGGTGTTGGCAAATTGTGTTGGAGATAATGATGATAACTTTGTGATTACAGTCGTCGATGAATGGCGGTGTGGCAGCCACACATGTTTTGTGTTGTTATGATTGCACGGACAAAGCCCGTCAAATGTCAGCCTAACGAGACTGAAACAAGCGTTGAGTGACACCAGGTTCAAGCGATGCATACATTTCACTGCGGAGGACGCCAGAAAATCTAGTGTTTTATTGTGGGTTCAAATTACCGGTGGGGACTATCACTCTCCTGTGGTTAATACGTCCTTCCTGTCAGGGAATAACTCGTCGCGACATTGAATGTATTACGGGGTGGAAAATTAGCGCCTCGCCCTAGTTCGATTGCCAAGATTTTCTCGTCTGAGTACGGCAGTGGCGGTACTGGATGCACTAGTGTTCGTTTTCTATATTTTCAGAGATAATTTTGTCACGTTTTCTCCCGATGTTCACGACCTTCTCAAAGTCCCTCAAAGGATCCACGTTGACGTTAAGGATTAGGAAGGCTATTGTGATTCTTTGCCAATCGCTCCTGGCCTTCATGATGACTGATTGGTGTTCAGTGTTAAGCTCGGGGAAGTGGGGCACCCTAGCCCCATCTCCCTGAGCTTAACACGGAACAGCCATTTTTCATGTGAGGGAGGTTGATGTATTTCTATTTTGACTACGGCGGTATAGGAACGACAGCCATGGAAGCCTCATCCTAATGCGTTATATTTTTAGAGACGTTACCTGCCCAAGTTCTGGCCACTGTGGGTACGAACGAGGCTTGCCCGTCCAAGTTGAGAATACTGTTACCTTGGGGACGAAGTGCTCCTGCTGAAGTTCTGCCGGTGTACGTACGTACTGCTCTTTGTGGACATGAGACGTTGCCTGCCCATGTTCGGACATACTTGTGCCAATACTTGGGTTCGCATTGTTATATGCGGTAATTCAGACGACTGTACCCGTTCCCTTTGGTACGAGGCGTTACCTGCCTAAGTTCAGACTACCGTACCGGTAGTTGGGTACGAGCCGTTACTTGCCCTTATTTAGACTGTTGTACCGTTACTTGGGTACGAACCGTTACCTAACGTGATTGAGGTGACTGTACCGTTACTTGGGTGCCTCGAGGGCGGAGTTAAAGAGAGGGGAAGGGGAGGTGGGGAGAGTGGTCACCGTGTCCGTCATTATACCATTCATTCTGCCGTATATACCCTGGCTGGCCCGAGCCTCAGGCAGACCACTGGGAGGGTGGGATGCAGGCCATGGAATGAGGTCAGATGGGTAGGTCTTGCTCCTGGTTTGTCCAGCGCTGGGTGACTGCCGCCGTTTTGCTTGATCCTGGTGTTGGGTCGAAGACATAGCGGGTTGGTTTTAGAAGGCACAGGCGATGGACTAAGAGAGATTGGGGGTGAGTTAAAGACATGGGCGATGAGTTAAAGATGTGTAAGTGGTGGGTTTAAAGACTTGGGAGATGGTTGAAGACGCATTACTTGGTCAGGGAGGTACTTTGGGGAAGGTCCTCATTCAAGCTAGTCGCTCCTGTCTGCAGTTGTCGCTGTAACTTGTTACTAGGAGTTACTGGGGGTTAGTTATTTTTTTTTTCCAGCACGTTCTCTACCCCTGTTGTATTAAGGAAGTAGTTGATTAAGGGTAGAGTTGGTCAGAGATTAGTGTCCATTCTCTTTCATTGTGTACGTGTTAGTTATTAAGTTAAGAGGGTTGGTGGCTGTGATACCTTTTTCCTCGTATGAAAAAAAATCTCGTTCTTCTTATGTCTTTCCTTCTTTCTATTTGTTTTCCACCTTGAAGATTCAGGTCTACAAATACCCTGTGAGCTCAGATTAGTGTCTTATATTTTAGCAAGGACTTGGGCATGTGTTAGCTCGTACCGTGTCGCGAACTATCAAAAAATGACATACCGTAGTATAGGAGACGATAATCGGTTATTGATTATGCATACCTTACGTTGGGTTTAAGGGGCATATCTCTATCCCCGATACTCGATCTGGGATTAAGCTAAGTACCATGATCAGGCAGCTATCTTGGCGGAAGCATGTGTTCTACAGCCCCACCTCATTAGGTTTTTTTTTTTTTATGATCACTGCAATATAAAGTAAATTTGGTAGAATGATCCACTTTGAAGATGATGTGTATTTTACGTGCTTTTCCATAAAGTGGAGAAGTTCACCTTATGTAATTGACTTGATAATTGAATTAACGACGGGTGGTTGCCACGATGGCCATATTCCCCGACCAGACCCTCAAGAAAGACTTATCTGTAACAGCCCCGTATTTGGCCCCCACCATGGTGGAACGGTGACCGCCAAAAGCAGCGAGAGATAATGTTTACAACTTTCAACAAGCGTCGCGCGTACCTAGTTAGGTCGAGTGTGTGTGCTTGGGCGTCGAGTTGAATATTACTTGGGTTGTGGAGCGGTGCGTGTCTGTTGCCTCCCTAACTTCCTCTTACTTGAATGGGCACTCACACTGTATGTTGCTCCACTACAAGTGTGTAAGATGGATGTGATGTCACCCCATGCTTTCGTATCTCTCGCAGCCTTGCTTACACAATGGAATTGTCATAATTGCACCATAGGTACCCCAAAATGGATGATGAACTGATTAGATTTTGTGGCACGTACGCTTAGTAAGAAGGAAAACGGGTTTCCTGCAAATGCAGTAACATGATTGCTGAATTCCGGTGGCAAGTTCAGACGTACACTAAATATGTATTAGGCCGAGACTGAAAAGGAGAAATAGAAGAGAAACATAGTAAAGAAGGAAGCATTTGAATACCACCTCCACTCCCTTCCTAACACTATCTCGTGCTCAACAGCCGGCAGGAAGAAGGTGTCAAAGAAAACGGTGTAGTATAGGGTAATATTAACGGTCTTGGAAGTAATATAGGAAAGCGCGGACGGGAAAACGTTCTCCGGCAGTTAGAAACTGCTGCTCTCGGGCTGGGGTCTGAGAAATGTAGTGGACATTTGCATGATAAATGAAAAGTGATAAAGTACATTATGTAGTGATAACAGATATCAGTAGAGTATTTGTCTAGCTTTGATTTGAAGATATCAGTAGTCTTTGCATTCGCTGCGTTAGGAGGTAATTTTTCCATTCCTCAACCACTCGAAAAAAAAAAAGTTTGTAAGACTCCCATTTTATGCCCTTCATTTTTCCTCTTACTTTTATTTCTGGTCAGTGAAAATCACTGAAGAAGTTTTTATGTTGTCTAAATTATTAAGTATTTTGAACACTTTCATTAGATCTCTTAGGGATAGACTCATGTACGGAGAGAGAGAGAGAGAGAGAGAGAGAGAGAGAGAGAGAGAGAGAGAGAGAGAGAGAGAGAGAGAGAGAGAGAGAGAGTTATGGTCTTGAAGCCTTTCATCATAAGGCATATATCAGTGTGAAAGGATTATTTTGGTTGCTTTGTATTCGTTCTCATTTTTCTTCTTCGTTGATCTGGTTGGAGGAGTTGAAGAACGTAGTCCCTAATGAGGTCTGACCAGAGCTGTATGAAGGGTCAGTATTGCATCTTTGTTTTGTAGCGTTTAGCTGTGAATCCTAGCATCCTGGTGGCTTTATGTAGACAGCTAGACGTTTACAGTATTTAAAGAGCCTTTTAATCTTTACTTTATAAAAATGGTCTACGAAGCAGTTTGTATTCGTGATTTACCTTTTTGGCGCCAAGTGCTTTACTGTGTATTTGTGTACGTTGAAATCCGGTTTCCATATCTCAGAAGGGAAAGGGAGGAAGGTAAGGAGATAAGTAAGGGAGGCGGATAAGGGGTAAGATAGAGAGTATGGGTCAGGAAGCAACATAGCTGGGTCGTCACGGCTGGTGTTGTCGTGTGAAGATGTCTGTCTGAATCACCTCCCACTCGTCTCACACCCCTTCCGTCTGATGGGATCTTCCCGTTATCTTCTCTTATCAGGTAACAGCCCTTTGCATAGTAACGGTTACCTTGTCGTCGTGTCCAGCCTGTCCTCAGCGGCTTTTGTTTGACGAACTTGCTCTACTTTTGTCGTAATTGATACTGTTGTCTGTACTTTTCCCTAATATGAACTTTGGCGGGGAGTTTCTTCTTCTAATGTTAACTTGACAACCGGATTTGTGTTGCTTTTAGCGACATTGTTCGCTGGTTTGTTCTGTCGTTGTGAATATTGGCAGGCAATGTGAGCATGTTGAGAAGTCGGTTGTGAATGGGTGATGAGTTTTTGATAGTGTATTATTACCAAGTTCCCTTTCTGATGTGAATTGTGATGAGAGAGAGAGAGAGAGAGAGAGAGAGAGAGAGAGAGAGAGAGAGAGAGAGAGAGAGAGAGAGAGAGTTTCTTCTAGTGTAGACGATAGTTACGATGTGGTCGATAGGGTAGGTAAGGGGGTTTGCCGACGTCCTGCCGTTTCGCCCTAACCTGTTGGACCCGTGCTGGGTGAACCGACTTCCATTGTGAGAAGGTCCCGACGTTTCTTAGTTTCGCCCCGACCTGCTAGACCCGTCCTGATGAACACTAGCACCGGTGGTAAGGTCCCCGACGATTTACCGTTTCATCTTGACCCGACCGAGCCACACGATGCCCGCCCTCTCTTGCCAGACAGACATATCCCCCACCTCTCTCTCTTGCGGGATTCCTCCGACGTCGTTCCGGTGTCGCGCCAGACAGACAGACTTCAGGCCACGAGATTCGCGGATGGTGTGTACATGTAAACCCAGGCCGGTGTTTGTTTATTGAGTTTATTGAATGCATGCCGTGGTTCATCCTTGAGAGCTAGTGCGTGCAAAATGAATGAGCAAGTTCTTGATATTATTCTTGGTACAGACATGATTCTGTTGTGTGTTCTTTACAGTATCAACGGTTTCCGTTGTGCTTCATTTTTTCTTTCTTGAGTTTTTCTCGTGACGTGTAACCACCTTCCTTGATTTGTTGTGGTGAAGCAACTTCCAGCAACGAAAGTTGTTTCGCGACCTGGTTTGTTTACGTTCTCCCTGACGCATGCGCAATGAGGTTGTTGCCGCAAGGCGAGGCGGTTCCTTGTCTGTTTGCTCGGTGGAGATTGTTGTGGTGAATGGTACGTGTTAGTTATACTGCCCCTGGTGACGTCAATGATATTTATTTGTTATGCTTCAGGTGTTGATGTCGCCTTCAGAGTAATGCCAGTCAGCGTTGCTGCTGTTGTTGATGCTTGCCGTTGTTGTTGGTTTGTCGTCTGCTGTTGTTGATTACTGTTGCTGCTCGTAATGGCATGTCTGTTGCTGTCATTGGACAGCCTGATGTTGCTGTTGATAGCGCTGTGCATTTGTTCGCATGCTTCCTCCTGCTGTAGATGCTGTTGTTGATATTGCTCAAGGCACTATACACGATACTGCAGCTGTTGTTATCACGGCTTCTGTTAGTAGAATTGCTTCTGATTTTTATTAATACTCCTTTTTCTGTTTGCGAGGCTTTTGTTTCTTGTACTGTTGAAGCTGTTGTTATTGCTAGCACGGTTGGTACCGGTGCTGTTGATGAAAACCTGCTGCTACGGTCGTCAGTCAGTTCTGGCGTAGGGCCTGCCCGTACACGAGTCCGGGATGACGCTCCTAAGCGGATATTGTGGGGAGCATCGCACCTTTGTCCTTGTTGAGAGTTATCCAACCATATCTCTAGCATCCTAATGACTAGCTGACTCGTTTACAGTCAAAAACTCGCGTAAAGAGACTGTGATTAATCACCTTGTAATAGCTGATTTGCGGGTGAAACTTTTATCTATTGAAGTCTGATTTTCACGTCGTGCTTGTTATTTCACGGTTTCGTTATTCACATTTTACATGTGTTATGTTTGTTTACACTTAATGTGAGCGTAAGCTGTGTGTGGTTAACTCTACGTGCCGGTAATCATGACTAACTCCAGGTCTTATTATACACATGGTTCACAGCAGTCCTTGGAGTAGTGGTTAACCAAATTTATGGATAACTTCCTGGTTAAAACAAATCTTGATTGTTCTTCATATATATATATATATATATATATATATATATATATATATATATATATATATATATATATATATATATACGGAGAAGATGAATGAGGCGAGGTTGACAAAGAGGGCATATACATCGAAAGTGAAGGGGACAAGGAGAAGTGAGGACCGAATTGGAGATGGAAGGATGGGATGAAAAAGATTTCGTGTGTTCGGGGCCTGAGCATGCAGGAGGGTGTAAGGCGTGCACGGGATAGAGTGAATTGGAGGGACCTGGTTTACAGGGAGTGGTGTGCTGTCAGTGTACTAAACCAAGGCATATGAAACTGTTTGGATAAGATACTGACACGTCTGGAAGGCCTGGTTTAGATAGGGGTCTGTGATTTTGGTGCATTTTGCACGACTTCTAGAGAGTGGATGTGAGCGAATGACATCATTTGTTCTTCTGTTGCTACTTTACTAAGGCGGGAAATGGCCTACTAGTGTAGAACTCCCTACGAGTACAGTACAAATAGAAAAAAAAAGGTAAAGTTCATTTAAAGATGCCAGAAAGCCAGAAAACCAGAAGATAGAGTCTACACCGCAGTCAGCCAGTATTTGAAAGGTGTAAGGAAATAACAAGAAAATTCAGCAAGGTGGCGAAGGACGAGCGGAGAAACTAAATCAAGACTTCTGTAGACAAGGCAAGGGAATAAGACAAAAACTTTTCCAGTAATTCGTCAGGAGTAAATTGGCAGTTAGACGGCAGCTAATCAGGCTAAATGACTCTCAGGGAAGAACTGTAAAGGGTAATGGATGTGGAGGTGAATGACAAGTTCACATGTGTTTCCCCTGTGAAAGAGACTATAACCTTAGCGTGAGCGAGATGGGATGGGGGAAGAGCGTCTTGGAAAACATTAAAACCCGCCAGAAAAGGCGTAAACAAACCGTTAAAGGGCCTTGACCCATATAAGACTCATTTACACTTGAGGAAATATGCAGTTAACGCTAGACTTAAGGACAGTGTTGTGCCAAAGTAGTAGAAAGTAAATAAGCTTTAAGGAAAGAGATCGGATTTTTTTTTCTTTAACTACTGACCAAGCTTTTTGACGAGTGTAGTCTGTCAAGCACCAAAAGAGATAACTGGAAAGCCAGTGAACGAGTACTTGGATAACTAACGTAAGTGAGAGAAAACGCAGATTAAGAGAAACGAGGTAATGCGTAACAAACTCTGACTTTTACGAGTGAGTAAGCCCCATTATATATATATATATATATATATATATATATATATATATATATATATATATATATATATATATACACACGCACACGAAGCTGTTAAATATTTTAAAGGAATTGTACACGCAGATGGTAGACTGAATTATTTCATCACCACTTTGTCTGCATTGCGTATCGATTCGATATTGTGGTAGTACGTGTTGTGTAGGAAATGGTTTGTGGTAGCGCGTGTTGTATAGGAGATGGTTGCCTATTACAAAGCTTTGGTATAATACATTGTACAGGGGGGGGGGGGGGGTTGTAAAGAGGAGCAAATCACGTTTCAAGGTTTATCTTAAGCTGCTTAACGGCAGAGAAGCCGATTTGTCACGTCTTAGAATTTCCAGCCTTTTGGGTCACTGGTCACTCACTGCTCTGTGTTCTTCGCTTGGTATCCTCTGCTTGGCCAGGTTCTTGCTGGCGGTGTTTGAAGCGATCTTATTATTATGGTTGACTACGTTTTTTGTTGTCACCCAGAAAAAAAAAGTTCAGCAGCTGATGTTGATGTAAGAATATTTAGGAAGGTAACGAGGTGAAGAGGTTAACGAAAAAGATTTGATTTTTAGTGAATGTAGAGATTTGAAAAGCCTAGACAGGTACTTACAAGGTATGAGAACCAGCCTGTGTTTATAGGCTTACTGCCCGAAGCCCCCAACAGTCTTACTGAGCGAAGGAACAGTAACTTAGTAATTTGATCCCTGACCAAACAAGCTGTGGGGAAAGAATACCTCCGAAACCATGGTAAGGTTTACGTAAGGAAAGGTCAGAGACCAAGGAGGCGGAGGGGGTTGATTAAAGTCTTCCAGAACCATCGTCAGGTAAAGTTGGATGTGGTGCGAAGATGCGAGTTGGGAGAGGGTGTTGGTTGAGAGGGAGGGGAGATGTTTTACATATGGTTAATGAGATGAAATGAGAGTGGGAGTGCGAATGGGTGTATGAATTGTATCACCCTAATGAACACGACGGTACGACCCCTGGATAAGATGGTCCGGCCCTTTGTTCTCAACAAGTCTAAGGCCAGATCGCGATACCGAAGGGTAACACCGTCTCGCTCAAGAGTTTAATGTTAATGTACAAAAAGGTTTTGTACCAGGAGTTGAGTGGGCAAGTGTGAAATGAATTCATTCCTTGGACCAGTTCTGTTCGTATAATTTTGAAAAATTAAAGAGGCAGTCCTATGTAATAATAGTGAGTTTTAGAATATACATTTTGGTTGAGAAAATAACGTTGATCCTGAGGAGCAATACAGAGACTATCTGTTAAAGTTGTATCCTTTAATGGGAGGCTTGGCTGGTGATTGTAAAGGAGGAAGAGGGCTTCCACGTGGTGCAGCACAAGTTAGGTTCGCGGAATCAACACACAGTGAGCGGCAGTCCCCTAACCGTACTGATGATGCAACGTGCTCGGTGCTGCGTCAGCTTTGTCGTCTGCTGTGATCCGTGACGCACTCTGCAGCCTACACTGTGATAATGTTTCACTGTCCTCTTATCAGCCGAAGTACATACGCATATATAACTGGGTCTATTGTAGTGGATATTATTGTTTTAAAATGATCAAGGTCACAGGGCGTGTTGCGCTATGCCACTGTTTCAAAACTTTCGACACCCATGGCGGACGCATGAAGAAACACTATCGTCCTCTCCCGTACCACCATGTATAAACATCTTTAGGGAATACCAACCACTTTTTACTGATCTCAGGGGTAGAGCCATTACACAAGATGTGAATCCTAGCGGAAACACCTTCTCCTGGTAGGTGACCTTAGCTGTGTGTTTCCCCTTGGTTGCAGTATGATACGTTTTCCTCAGATAGTGAGATGTGATCTAGCGTAGTGCGTTACTGGTAGAGTAGAGAAAGTGGCCTGCCAGGCCCGAATTATCGATACTTAGGCGTAGGTAGTGAGAATCTGATACTTTCAACTTCTCCACCCTCACTTGTTATGCGGTTACAGAAATTAGGATGATCTTGCGGAATTGGATGGGCGAGTCGCACAGTGTGCTCGGCAAGGACGGGTTAGAAGCTTAGTGGCAAGACTCGGTGTGTTACTTCGTGTGGCTTGTGAAATAAGAGGAAATAAACAATTGACACAAACTAGCTTTAAAGTCATACGGTACGGGGAGAGGGAGGCCTCGACACCGTGTGCCGCCACCGCCGCTGATGGTATACCAACAGTATCCCATGTCTGGAGGGACAGCTCGCGCCTGCTGCCTGACCTGCTGAGTTAACTTCATGCTGATGGCAACGAAGGTTTCAGGTTGTTATTTATTTTGTTTACAGTACATTATGCTTTGGAAGCTCACTACTTGAAGCATGTGTTGACTGGTAAGCTTAATAACCAATGAATTAATCAGTAGCAGAATTTATCTTACAGTTTTAGTTGGTGCTTACATCAGATGGTCGAGGGCACAGAGTTCACCTGTGTAGTTGTAACCTTGTTGCCATGTCACTGGAAGATTATAGTTAGCCATATGCTATTGTGCTATTTTGATTAGTGTTTTTATGTTAAAGATGCAGTGTGTGTGTGTATATATATATATATATATAATATATATATATATATATATATATATATATATATATATATATATATAATATATATATATATATATATATATATATATATATATATATATATATATATATATATATATATATATATGTTTGTGTGTATGTGTGTGTGTGTGTCACTGTGCTCCATCTGTATAAGGTTACATTGCGAGTGTAAAGTCACCATTGGCGGGGCTGTATCATTGTGAGTACATTGTCGTCAGAGAACTTTTCATTATGTCCCTACAGCTGAAAGTAACGCGGTCTTGGAGACGCAGGCGCTCCTGTAGAGGTGTCCGAGTTACTACAGGACCCTTTCAGGTGAAGAGGTCCAAGGGCAGTTACAGATATAAGAAGTGGTTAGCATTATGTGGGCCTGGACGGGGCTGTCGACTCGCAACCAACCCAGCTGTTCATCTTTTTTTGGGGCTGGTCGGTGGATGTAGTACTTGGCGTACGCTAGGATATATATATATATATATATATATATATATATATATATATATATATATATATATATATATATATAATGAGACGATCACACAAGTTTGTGATAATTATATGAAGGGTAATCGCACTTCTGTAGTTCAGATAATTGAAACTTGACAATACATATGTTTCGAGGAGGGAATCCGCCTTATCAGATCCCAACACAAGCACAAAGGCGGTAACAGGATATACAAGCCTTTGTGCTTGTGTAGGGATTTGAAACTTTGTAAATTGTTTCCACCTGATGAGGCTGATTTCCTTCGTGAAACGTGTGTTCTGTAATATTTCAATAAATCATCTGTAATATATATATATATATATATATATATATATATATATATATATATATATATATATATATATATGTGTGTGTGTGTGTGTGTGTGTGTGTGTGTGTATTGGTCCTCTTCATTCATAGCTAGAAACGCTAACCACAACACTAATTACATAATTACTAAGATTAGTTTTTGGAATCAGCGGGTTTGATACGTGGAATCATCGCGTAGCAAAACAACGTAAGGTTTTAAACAAGTACATTAGATATGTTGTTATTACAGTGAGTAACAGGTTCAGTGCCTGATAGCGGTTAAGAGGTATAAATGCTGTTTGATTGTTCGCTTTACGTGTGCCTTGTGGGTTTGATGTAAATGGAACTGGATTTTGTGAAGCTCTCACTGATATATATCAGAAATGTTTGCGCTCATGGCACGTGGGGGGAATGTTTCTGCTGCTGACCTTTTAACCATGATTGTTAATGTTTTGTATCCTCCGCGTTGTACTGTGGTCAGCTTTGATTATAGTTTGCGAAATTGTTACGGGTGGTTTGCGTGCCTGCGATTTTTAGGGAAGGTTACAGTTGCACTTGAATACTTCTGGTTGTCATTTAACTATGGAAGTGATATTCATATGCCTTAAATGGTGTCCTGTTGAGAGAAAGTTCTCAGTTTTCGAATATTAGCCCAATGTTTTTGCAAATGAATTTGCCTTTTTTTTTTTTTCCCCTAACTCCGTCGGTATTGTCATGGATAAGGTGCGACTCCTAGTCTTAGTGGTGGTAGTGGCGAAGACCACTTGGTCCAGGACCTCGTCATCAGCTTCCCGCACCTCTTGGACCCCAGGTGAACCCAGCTTGTAAACTGAGGTCCTAACTGAAGGACACACTCACCACATTTGGGAAAGAACTCTTGCACCAGATTTGTGGCCGCCATGAGCAGGTGAAACTTTATCCTTACGTGCAGTGTGTCGTTGGTGGTTGGTGCTTTTTGGATGGTTGTTGGTTGGTGGTGGTTGAGTTGGTTGGTGTGTTTGGCTCGCAGTTGATTGATGGTTGTCGGTTGGTTGGTGCTTGTGAGTGGATGTTGTGTGGTACTTGTAAGTGGTAGTGGGTTGGTAATCTTGTGTGGTGTTGATTGGCAGAGTCATTTCGCTATTGGTTGGTACTTGTTTGTTGATTGGTTGTTGTAAGGACGAAATTTACTGAAAGTTGTAGGCGGCGTACTGGTCTTTACGAGACAGCGCCCATTTTAAACATAGCCATAATTATCTAGGTATGTAATCTCGCCTCAGTCTGAAGCCCACCAACGTGAGATCCGTACTCAGTGACCTGAATCAGCAACTTGTTCCAACACTCATCTACCGTACCAATATTTACTATGATCTTGACTCAACCTGAATTTAGCTTGTTGGATGGTGAGGATTCGGGATGTCTTTCTGTGTATGTCTTTATTCTTGTTGACGGTTGGTCTTCCTTCCTCTTGTGGATATTATTTGGTGTTAGTTGTCTTGGATGCTGTGGGTGGTTATTATTTGGAGATAGGATATTGTTGCTGGCTACTGCCTGGAACTTTTATGGCCGATCATTGACATCCTGCTTACGGCTGAAGTTTAGTAGTAGTAGTAGTAGTATGTGGGATCTGTTTCGCACCTTCGTATGATTCCAGTACGTACTTGCGTAGGGTTGCAGTCTGTTATTAGTGGGTGGTTAGTGAATGGTAGGTGTCAAGTCTGTCTCTGCTTTCTTTTACGTGTCAGTGTGTGTTGTATGTGTTTGTGCGTATGTGATTTACTGTAATATATGTGTGTGTGTGTGTGTGTGTTTACTGTTTGTAATTATCGTGTGTTGCGGATAGATAGTGTTACACTCGTGTTGCCCTGTCTCTTATCCTGGTATGTATTTACCATGTATGTGTATTTACACACACACACACACACACACACACACACACAGCCCCGAGGGTAGGATGAACACATACATCGGGAGTAGGCCCACTGCCAAAGCCAGGATTTCGAACCCATGCAGGTCCGACCCTAGAGTGGCCCGTGCTGATTCATGAGCAGTAACGCTAACCACTAGACCACGGGGGCCCATGTAAGGTTTCTTTCTCATTATGATCGCTTGCTTGTGTATCTAAACACAGTGTTGTCGCCATTTTAGACCCGATTAGCAGCAGTAATAGCAGAAGCATTAAAAATCATGGCTTCATAATAGCCAGTTATCTCACTGTAGGTAAATAACCCAGTGAATTCATCCACACCATCTCTCTTTATTCACCGTAATTCCAACAATGACTCGGGTTGTTTATTGTTTTCATTACTGAGGTAGCGTCCTGGAGTCACAATTACCACAGAGACCGGTTCCTGGCGTAGAGCGAGTCTGGTATAAGCTGGTGGCAGCTTTTGTTCATGATTGGTATTGTTTGTGTGTGGGGTTGCTGGCGAGAGTAGTGCGCTGGCCTCAAAACCCCGCGGAGGGGGACTTCCCGACCCACGAACACGCCCAGGTTCTCTCTCTCTCTCTCTCTCTCTCTCTCTCTCTCTCTCTCTCTCTCTCTCTCACACACACACACACACACACACACACACACGTAAAATCATACGTCTGCATCCTACGAGTGTCGACATACGCACGTGAGTGTGAGGGATTTCCAGTGGCCGTTATAATGAGTCACTGTCAACTGCCACACTTTCCCTAGTGTCTGTCAGGCTGTCCAGCCTCAGTTGTTTCCTGCCAGGTTTCCCCTCCAAGTACCTTCCAAAATGTTTCTTTGTCAGTTTGAATTTCCTTTTTTTTTTGTTTGTAGCAATTGGGTTTTATTCCCCGAAATGGAAGTTGTGATTGGCTTTTGGCATTGTGTCGTGAACATTTGGCTGTGAGTATCGTTTTTTTTTTTTCATACTATTCGCCATTTCCCGCGTTAGCGAGGTAGCGTTAAGAACAGGGGATTGAGCCTTTGAGGGAAATCCTCACTTGGCCCCCTTCTCTGTTTCTTCTATTGCAAAATAAAAAACGGAAGGGGAGGATTTCTAGCCCCCACCCGCTACCTTCCCTTTTAGTCGCCTTCTACGACACGCAGGAAATACGTGGGAAGTATTCTTCCTCCCTTATCCCCAGGGATAAGTATCGTTATTATCAGCATTAATTCCGCTCAGCCTCGGTCCAGTTGGATTACCATCAGTCTCCAAAGGTTTCATGTCCTCTTAAGAAAATACTGACCGAAACATTGTCCATCACTTTACATATTTTTCCCCATTTCACTAAGGTGTCCTTCGGTGTGACCGGGAGCAAACCATGGATATTGATGGCGAGATCTCTTGTGATGAACAGTTATATGATGTTCTGGCAGGAGGGCAGAGCCTTGAGCACGAAGATACTCGTGAACACGACGGTATTGGCGCTTGAACACGACGATACGAACTTTAGGCATGATTGACTGGCCCCTCTGACCAGGCCTTTAAAAGGTCGCAGGCCAGGATCTCATACCCACCGATCGTC